>NC_048598.1:181198514-181203514 GCF_003668045.3 Cricetulus griseus | reverse complement strand
TGGAAACCACCACCCCCCGCCCGGAGATTTATAACAATTTATAATACCAAGAAAACGTACCACGCTCAACAGTGGTGGGGGTGGGGAGGTGACTCAGAGGATAAAACCCACTGGCTACCAAGCCTGAGGGCCTGAGGTTGATCTAAGGATCTCACAGGACAGGGAGAGAACCAACTCCAGAAAGTTGCTCTCTGACCGTCACACGTGCACTGTAGCGAATGCATGCCTGGTACACACACACACACACAAATAACAAATAAAAATTTTAAATAAAAGAGACTCCACAGACTCTAGACTAGACACATCAGGAGTTGAAAAGGACTCCAGGTGGAGGGAGCCAGCAGAACCAGACTGGTTGGGACAGGCATCAGCCTTTTCTGCTGAGGTTCTGTAAGGACTCCCCACATCCTCCTTTTCTGGCCACAGTAGCCATCTGATGGCAAAAACCTTCAGCCATGCCCTGGCTCAGATTTGGGGGCCTCCTGGTCCCAGGTTGATATCTGTTTCTTGGCCTCCCCCAGGACTCCAGGGCTCATTAATCCCTTGATGTCTACACGGACACCCAACTGTCTAGAGAAATAATGTGTCCCACATGCTGGAATGGCTCTGGGTGTCTCGGCCAGCTGTCGAAGTCACCCTGGGACCTCAGCTGCCCATGTCATAATCCTCAGCCTTGGTCGATTTCAGAAGGACAACTTTAGCCATTTGATCAGTCGGTCATATGAGGCGTCACAGTGGTCATTGGATGTCAGCCGAGAACGGCACTGTACCTCAGGTGAGGGCTCCTTGTCCCCAGACACAGGACCTGATACTTTCTCATGCAACTCCTGTATTTTCCAGGCTCGCTTTTTAAAAGTCTGATGAAATACACATAGCACAAAACGTTCCATCCGAGTCAGCCCCCAGCATGCACTTTACTGCCGCTAAGGACATCCATGGTGCTGCGCCCACCACTACCCAGCTCTGGATACTTCTGCAGACCAAAGCTTCTCTAGAAACACTGACCCTCCCTCCCCTGCCAGATCCCCCTCCCCCACCGCCTCTGCTTGTGTAGAGGGAGGGACCTCACGCAGATGGAGTCTTCATTAGTGCACTCTTATTCTACTGGACATAGCGTCCTCGAGGTTTGTCCACCTTGTAGGGTGTGTCAGAATATCTCCTCTTTTCGAGATAGGACAGCAGCCCGTCGAGACACTCCATGCAGGATGACATTCCACAAGGTGCATACACTTGGCTACTTGTCGTGTGTCCACAGATGCTAAGCTGCTTGCCACCCCCGGGCTGTTATGAACATGCTTCTGTGAGCGTAGGTGTCCTCCAACTTCTGTCCCTGCCATTTCCTTTTTGGGGATGCTCGAAAGCAAGCTTGCTGGGTGATGACGTGGCCACTCTGTGTTTCCTCTTGAGGAGCCCTGTGCTACTTCCCACAGTATCTGCTCTGTTTTGGATTCCCACCCACAGAGCTCAGGGCTAGCCAGCGTCTGTCTTTTTTTCTTCTTCTTCTTTTTTTCAGTTCCTTTTTGACAGTGGGCATAAGATGCAGTTGTCTCACAAATCTGGGTGCCCCGACTCACCACTTGGAGGCAAGCAAGCTGTTACCACATCTAGAGAGAAAAACTGAGATTGAGGTTCCAGGGGTGGTGAGCTGCCTCGGACCCAGTGCCAAGTGTTGGCGTCAGGACCTGTGTGTGGCCAGCAGGCAGTGAGGGTGAGGGACAGGCAGCTACAGGCCTTTAGACAGCTCTGTCACCACTGGGAAAACAGCCTCAGCCAGGCCTGGGAGTCTGTTCTCACTCCCTGGTTCACACCCCTCTGTCCTCTGCCCTGTCTCTAGTTGACTGCTTGATCGCTGTTCATATACTCCATCTCTGTTCCCCACCCCTACCAACACACCATGCAGTCTTACTGAAACCTACAACAAACACAACCTGGGACCAGCATGGGCCCTGGCCTTTCACAACACCACACTGTCCAGCCACAGATTCCCTGGTGTGGTTCTGTCCCTTGCCACCTGCTCAGGCCCACATAAGCCTTTGGGTCTTCTCTATGGACACCAACTAGGTCCTGTCCCATATACCACCTGAGGGTTACTGTGACCCTCACAACCCCACTCCCCTTAGCAAACAGACCTGGGGTAGCGAGGAGCCTCAGTAGTGGAAAGAAGGGTGAGGACAATGGAATCGGGGAAGGCCATGGGGACCTCCTTGTCAACTGCCTACTGGGACCCCCTGACAGCTCTCTTGGGCCACCAGATGGCTCATGATTTGCCACCAGTCACTCTCATAGGAAGTAGCCATCAAGAGTGCCAAATGTCTCCTCACTCCTGTACTTGGCTTTTTCAAGCACTTGTCAAAAACAACGATGAAGTAAGTGTGTCTTCAGTTCTATTTATTGAATGACTGATCGATTAACTGATTGACTGAGACAGCCTCTGGACTAGGCTGACTTCACATGCACTATTTAGTATGGTTTTATGTGATAGTAGAGATTGAACCCAAGGTTTCATGCATGTTTATTCATGTTCATACATGTTCATGTATGTTCAACAAACACTCTACCCAATTGAGCCATAACCCCAGTCCATTGCATCTTGAGCTCTTTCTGTTCTTGTGTTTGTTTGTTTGTTTGTTTTTCAAGACAGAATTTTTCTGCATATCCCTGACTGTCTTGAAACTAGTTCTGTAGACCAGGCTGGCCTGGAACTCAGTGATCTACCTGCCTCTGCCTCCTGAGTTCTGGGATTAAAGGCAGAACTCCGCTTAGTCTCTTGGTGTAGCATTGCTGAGTCAGATTTTAGTATAGACATCTGAATGTTGATTTTTGAATGATGAGACCAGGTGCACCTCAGAAGAATTCCTGTGACCTTCTTATGTGTCAAAGTCAAATGAGACTATCTCACCTGCTGCACCGATGGACTCTGATCTCATGGTGGATCCAATATGGGCTTTGTGCCCCTTGTGAGGGTGGCTCTGACAGCTTAAAAGGACCTGGAGAAAGAGCAAGGTGAAATGGATTTAAGTAAAAACTTAAAAACAAAACAAAACAAAACCAACAACAAACAAACCAACCAACCAGCCAGTCAAAGGTGGTGTTGCATGCCTGTAATCCCAGCACTTCTGACTAAATCACATGGGTTGACTCATTCAACAAAGATTCTTGAGCATCCCACAGTCGACAAAAGGTAGCCCAGTAGAGACAGCCAGGCACCAGGGAAGCCAACCTTGAGTACCATAGTTAAAATTGTCATTTGTTGTAGTTGGCAAAGCCAGATGGCACATGGGCTTCTGCAGAAGAATTAAGAAGCCGGGTGGTGATTGTGCATGCCTTTAATCCAAGCACTCGGGAGGCAGAGGCAGACAGATCTCTGTGAGTTCGAGACCAGCCTGGTCTACAAGAGCTAGTTCCAGGACAACCTCCAAAGCCACAGAGAAACCCTGTCTCAAACCCTCCCCCATAAAAAAAGAATTAAGAAAAGCTCCCCAAGACCAAGAAATGCAAAATAAGCACAAGGGAAGAAGTGTTTTGTTGTTGTTTGTTTTGTTGTTTCTTCCTATCAGGTTGGCAAAAATAAGTAGGTAAGTGTTCTGGAGACTGAAGACATGGTGACCTGAAGCCACGCAATGGAAGGGTCAGCACTACAAATATTTCATAGCCTAATTTTGCACTCAGTTTCCAACAACCTTAAGAAAGTTTAACTTCTAACTTGTTAAAATTCTTCCTAAGGAGCCGGGCCGTGGTGGCGCACGGCCTTTTATCCCAGCACTTAGGAGGCAGAGGCAGGCGGATCTCTATGAGTTTGAGGCCAGCCTGGTCTACTGAGTGAGTTCCAGGATAGGCTCCAAAGCTGCACAGAGAAACCTTGTCTCGGAAAAAAATCTTTCCAAGGAAATCTTTTCTCTGATTAAATAATGACCCCCAAAAGTTCAGTAAGTGTGACCCAAAGGCTCTATTTAAGCACATCACCGATGTGAAGACAGACAAGGATCCCTCTTGTGGGTCCTCTCCTTCTCTGACTGACAGGGATGCTTCTGGACAGGCCCTCTGTCACCTAAGAGGAGACTCTCAGTGCATCCTCAGTATTGGAGAAGCTCCATCCAGAGCCCCAAAGCCCAAGAGACAACTCAAGCCAGGCAAGACCCATGTGTTCCCCAAGCCTGCAGATGGAGGGCAGGGGCTGAACCTTGAGGAATTCCTCACTGCATCCAGCCTGCTTGCCCACCTGCCTGCCTGTTCCCACAACACAGACCGTGGCTGCCCCTCAGTCAGGCAGATAACCACCGGAACTGCTCAAAGTACATTGGATCTTCAGAAGTGGCCACCAGAATTGTCTGGAATCCAGCTCAGGGGAAGCTGAGCCCACCGACATCCACACCAAGCCCTAGAGCCTCACAGGTTGGGCTCCCAGCTCCCAGCTTCCCTGCTCCCTTCTCAGGTGTTTCTGAAAACTGGAAGCCAAACCTGAGATTACAGAAGTTCACCAATCTCTGAAGAAGTTCGAAGTAACACCTCGGCACACATCAAACAGAGGCAAGGCCAGGCAGAGCAAGAAGAGTCATTGCCAAGCACTGTCCTCAGTAGGGTCCTTGCCTCACCCTACTATGCCTTGACCTGCTGGGCACAGGATGGGCGTCTGTCTGTCCCTCTGGGTCGCTGTAAGGGCATGGTTGGAGGAGCCAACCAAAGGTCTGTAAGACCCTCACTCTGAGCTCCCCGTGCTGTGACAGAGGCGGCCCCCGGTGGGTACTATGTGCAGAGGTTCATCCTAGGTGTTGTGGCCATGTCCAAGGCCTGGCAAGAAATTTGAGACTCTCTGTCTGCTCCCAAAACTGGAGTTCCAGGGTGAGGGGGAGACTGAGATGCGCTGAAGGAGTCCCCAGATACTGGACAATAGCTGCATGGGCCATGGACCGCAAGGATCCAGTCCTACCTGGATCAGCACAGTCAGAGATCGGGAGGAGAGAGGGGAGACATCACCTCAGCTGTGTACCACCCCTTGTCTG